>NW_027526233.1:76528834-76548834 GCF_048455015.1 Haemaphysalis longicornis | reverse complement strand
ATATTTTCCACCGGTAATTGTATTTATGGCCATTTTAAGGAGCTTGTGTAGTTTTTTTTTAAAGGGTATTATTACTATTATTATTACTATTATTATTATTATTATGGCCGCATGATGGGCGCATGATGGCGCCCAGTAAGGACAAGTGCCTCCTCTGCTGCCTCGCTTTCTTCGGCAGGCAGGAGTTTTTTCGATGTTCTGCGAGTAAACGCCGTGCGCACGGAAAGTGCATTGTTCTTCCGTACGAGGAACTGCAGCGTTTGATCTCCGGTGAGCAGCCGTTCGTCTGCAATCTGTGTGTGGCTGCGGCGTCACCCGCTAGGCCTAGCGACCCCGGTGACCAAGCCAGCGAAGACGGTGAGCCAGCGAACATCCCGGCTAAACGAGTGGCGTCCCCTGTCGGAGCAAGCTTCAACCCTTCGGCGGACCTACGCGCAGAGGTAGCTGCGTTAAAGAATCTCCTGTCCGAAGCCTGCGCCAGCCTACCTTTTCTCGGGGATGCGGTCACCGTGCTGCGTGAGCAGAACTGGCTTCTTCGACGGGACAATGTGGCTGGGCTTGCCCAGCAGGCTGCAATCGTCGCTTCCCTGCGCGAGGAGGTTCGCTGCCTGCGAGGGGAGCTCGCGCGTCCCCCGCCTTCTCCGCCTGCTTCCCCGAAGCCTGCTAATGCTTTCATGCCGCCGGTGACGTCACCGCAGTCTGGTATCCCTACGAGGTCGTCGTTCGCCGAAGCGGCCGCCGGTGCAGCTGGTGAAGGTGCCCCCTTCCTGTTCTCTACCACCGCTTCGCCGTTCGTTGACCGCCCCAGCAGTCGACCTGCTACGGCCTTGAGCACTTTGGTTTCCTATTCGGTCCACCCTCTGCCCCCGCCTCCTAGGTCCGACACTGCGTTTAATGGCCCGCCGACGAACTTGCAGAAGAAAAGGAGCCCTCCCCACGTGGGTGCGTCGGACGCTCTTCAGTTGGTTGTGGTACACCGACCACCGAGCTCCAGGGTCATCTTTGTTTCAAAACTGTCGGCTAACACCACATCTGCTCAACTGTTGGCTCACTTGTCTACTGTGCAAGTTATGTCATTGTCGTGCAAACGCCTCAGGACCAAGTACGACTCCTATTCTTCTTTTTGCGTAACTGCTAACGAGGAGTGTTTTAGGAGCCTGAGTGACCCGTCTATGTAGCCAAACGGCTGCCTTTTCAAGCCGTTTCAAGGCAAGGTCCACCCTGGTATGCTTCACAGCTCTGAAATAACTGAAAAGGATCAGTAAGTACGAGGTGTTCGACATATACTATCAAAACTGTCGAGGTCTACGAACTAAGTCCTCTGAATTTATTAAAAATATTGTATGCTCGAAATTTTCTGCTGTTGTCATTAGTGAAACCTGGCTTTCCGAAGATATCTCGTCTTCCGACTATTTTCCTTCTAACTATAAAATCTTTAGAAGCGACAGAAAACTAACTGGACCTAAACAAAAGGTGGCGGGGTTCTCGTTGCCGTTGATCATTCAGTGCAATGCATGCGGCGTGCTGACCTCGAGACCCTATACGAACCAGTCTGGTTTGAGGTAGGCCTCACGAAGGGCGAGAAGCTGCTCATCGGTACATTCTATATATCCCCGGATGTATTACCTTCTGAATTTAATCGAACACTCACATCCATAGAAAATGTCTCAAATGCGCACTCCAATCATAAGCTCATTATACTTCGAGACTTCAACACCCCAGGTATTCGCTGGAACAGTCTTTTCTTTGAGCACAAAAAACATTATGCAGCGCAGAAATGCAGCAAGCTATTAGATTTTAAATCGTTCACCTTCATGCAGCAGTTTTGCCGCATAGAAAACTCTTGTGGTAATGTTCTAGATGTGTGCTTCTCTAACTTAAAAAACGTACAAGTGTATGCCTCCGAAATATCCCTTGTGCACCCCGACAAGTTTCACCCCCCTCTTGTTGTCTCTGTCTCGGTCGCGACCCAGCATCGCTCTGGCGGTGTTGACAATTGTGTAGTCCCGCGATATGCTTTCAAGCGTAGAGATTATGCTGGGCTGTATCACTTGTATTCATCTGCTGAATGGTCTAGTGTTTTGGATGTCAATGATGTTGACGAACAGGTTCGACGTTTTACCGAAATCGTCAGAAGTGGCATGGAAAAGTATATCCCTTGTTAAAAGCCTGTTCCTTCCAAATTTCCCCACTGGTTTTCTAAAGGACTTCGAAGTTCGCTTAAACTTAAGAATAGCGCCCACAAAAAGGCCAAGCGTTCTGGGCTTGACAAGTGGAAAGCGGTGTTTAGTCGGTATCGCTCACTTTGTAAAATCCTCTACCAGCATGACCACCAGCTCTATATAGAATCGTTAGAGGCTTCTGCGTCTCAGAAACCGGCTGGCTTCTGGAGGTATGTACGCGGCCGTTCTAAGGCGTCTAAAGAACACGTTAGCCTGCTTAATTACCATGGTGAAGAGGTTGAGGATGTTGCCACCAGTTTTGCTCAGTACTTTCTTCTGTCTTTCAACTGCCAGATGGCAACTTCGAACGCCTATCGTTTAAAAACTCTAATTTTAACACACTTAGGTTCGATGAAAAATTTTCAATGATAGCCTTCCACGGATCAAACCAACATTTTCCTGTGGTGCAGGTGGAACTCCAGCAGCCCTCATGAAGGTTTACGGCAACATTTTTGTGCCTGTCATAACTTCCGTTTATAATAACTGCTTACTTTTAGGTAAATTTCCTCGTGCA
The DNA here is from genome assembly GCF_048455015.1 of Haemaphysalis longicornis. NCBI lineage: Eukaryota > Metazoa > Arthropoda > Arachnida > Ixodida > Ixodidae > Haemaphysalis > Haemaphysalis longicornis. Next base: position 76,546,098 of record NW_027526233.1, on the reverse strand, counting down.
TGGAAGATCGCTCGAATTTTTTCAATATTTAAGTCTGGTGATCAGTCAGCCGTTTCTAACTATCGCCCGATCTCACTCCTTTGTGTCGCCTTAAAACTCATTGAGACAGCTCTGCACAAAGTTCTTGCTGCCTGCGTCAAGAACGTTGTGATACCAAATCAGCACGGCTTTTTCTCGGGTCGATCGACGGTCACAAATCTTGCAAGCTTTAAGACACAGGCTTCGGCTGCAGTTTGTGAAAACGGCCAGTTGGACGTTATTTATTTTGACCTCAGTAAGGCGTTTGATGTGGTGAACTATCAGTTATTAATTAACAAGCTTGCTAAGTCTGGTGTAGACGCAAGCCTTGTTGCCTTGTTGTCCAACTATCTTCTTGACCGGTCCTTTTATGTAGATGTTAACTACAAAAAGTCTAGTGTTTACCCTGCAACAAGTGGTGTACCCCAGGGTTCCGTGCTGGGTCCATTTATGTTTTCTGTATTTATCAATGATGTTTCAACAGTGTTAACAAACTCTTCTTTTCTACTCTATGCTGATGATGTCAACCTATTTAGGCACATTAACGGTGTTCTGGACTCCTGTGCCTTGCAGAGGGATGTGCCGGAATTATCGGCCTGGTGCAGGAAATACTGCCTAATTTTAAACCCCACTGAAACAAAGGTTGTCACCTACAGCCGGAAAACCCACCGTCTGCTGTTTTCCTACAGTATTGAGGGAGCTCCTCTGCAAAGGACTGAGGAGATTAGGAACCTAGGGGTGCTTTTCGACAGTACCCTCTTTTTTTCTCCTCATATTAGGCTCATCACCCGGTGAGCACTCCGAAGCCTTGGAAATGTGTGTCGGATTACAAAGGAATTCTCTTCTCCAGATCCATTTCTAATGCTATACAATGCAATATATATAACACAGTTAGAATATGCTTCTGCTGCCTGGAACGGCATCTCCAAATCTAGTAGTGAATTAATAGAACGTGTGCAGAAGAAGTTTTCATCCATATTTAAGCACCTTCATCACAATCACAGTTTTCATCCTGATTCTGACTTACTCATAGTCCCTTCCATTCCTTCCTTGAACTGCAGACGTATGCGTGGAGACCTTACATTTCTTCACAAAATTGTTCATGGTGACCTTTCTTGCGCAGACCTGCCTAACTGTCTAGAGGTTAGTGTACCACAAAGGCCCACCAGGTCGCATCGCCCGTTCTTGACCGATGCGCGCAACTCCAATCATTCTCCTTTGCTGAGAATACAGAATTGTTACAACCGCTTCTTTGAACGCCTTGACATCTTTCAGAAATCCTTTACAATTTACCGTACAGCGCTGTTGAATACAGTATGTTAAACACCTATGATATGTCTGTCGTTCTTTTTTTATGGAATTTGGTTTCTCTGCGGTTGTGTCTATCCAACTGATAGTTGCCTATTTTTGAAATTGTTTACTCTAATTTGTTCGTCTTATCATTTGTCTCTACGCTCTTGCCGTTGTTTTTGTTGTATTACTGTCAAACGTTGTTGCTCTGCCTGTCGTCAGAGCAACATAGGCATCTTCTTTTTTTTATTTTTTTACCTGTACCCAGGCTCTGCCTGTGCTCTTTTTCTGTCATTTTCACTACTTCAATTTGTGTGTCTTGTCGCTTGCTTGTTTCTTGCTATATGTTTCTTGTATTTTGTTTTCATGTAACTACCCGTGCGCCAGCACTCAGGCCTCTGGCTGTTCCTGGGCACGTAAATAAACATGAATGATTGATTGATTGAATATTATAGTATTATTATTATTACTATTATTATTATTATTATTATTATTATTATTATTATTATTTCGCTACTGTGTGCGGCGTCTAAGCTTTTTGAGACTGTGTTGCACGATATTTTAACTTCCAGTGTTAAGGGCATACTAATTTCCGAACAGCACGGGTTTATGTCCGGACGTTCCACAACCACTAACATCGTTTGTTTCACGCAGCGAGCGTCCGAAGCGGTTCATCATAGGAGGCAGCTTGATACTGTGTACTTTGACCTGAGCAAGGCTTATGATGTGGTCAGTCACCGATTGTTAATTTTTAAACTGTCACTCCTGAACATAGATAATTCGATTCTTGACCTCCCAATTAGTTACTTGCGTGGGGGGACCTGCTACGTAAATGTTAACGGCCAGCAATCCTATCGTTACTACGTTTCAAATGGTGTACCACAGGGGTCTGTTCTAGGCCCTCTTTTGTTTTCTTTATTTGTAATGATGTTTCAGCTGCAATAAGGCCTTCTTCTTTTTTACTTTATGCTGATGAAATTAAGATTTTTAGGGAAGTTTTGTCTCTTAGCGACTGCGAGCATTTGCAAAGAGACGTGGACGCATTTACACTCTGGTGTAAAGAGAACGAACTGATAGTGAACGACGCGAAAACCAAAGTGTTGTCATACCCGCGTAAAACAGACTGCCTGCTTTTTCACTACTCATTTCATGATGTTACTTTGCCTCGAATCTCGACGACAACTGATGTTGGCGTGCTCTTTGATAACAAGCTGACTTTTACACCGCATGTTCGATTAATCAAACAGCGAGCTCTCCGCCGCTTGGGCATGGTCTGCCTGATGTCTAAAAAATTCCGTAGTGCAAAAGTCCTTCCTGAAACTGTACTTCACTGTCTATCCTCCCGTGCTGGAATATGCCTCGGTTGTCTGGAATGGTACATGCAAATCTAACGCCGGGCAATTGATAAAGTGCAGAATAAGCTGCTGTCCATACTTCGACATCGCTTCCCTCACGAGTATCACCGTCTTGACTATGGACCACGGTCTTTGCAAGTGCTGCCTGAGCTAAAGGCTAGGCGCGATAACAGCTGACCTCTTATTTCTTTTTAAGCTCATACATGGTCCAATTAGCCGTACAGAACTGCTTTCGGAGCTCCAGCTAACAGTGCCTATCAAAACTACAAGAACATGTCATCCTTTTCGTACTCTCAGCTCCTGTAACCGACATTGCCCGCTCTTCAGGCTGCAGAGCACGTGTAACTTCTACTCTGCAGACGTAGATATTTTTAACAGCTCCCTCAATCAGTTCAGTTCAGACACTTGCACAATTCTCATTCGCTAGTATGCTCCGTCTTATTCTCTTACATGGAATATATGGAATATTTCTTTGATCCGTCATACTGAATTGATCTTGTTCTTGTTATAGTAACTTCTTTTTAGCTGCTTGCTTTACTCTATGGAGAGTATGCTGTTTATATGACTCTTGTTGTTTTCCATTTTATGGATTGCTGTTATAAGGTTACACGATTATCTGTAGTGTGCAGATGTTCTGTTTAATCGGTACGACATAATTACCAATTCTTTTGTATCCGGTCAGTTTTGTTTGTGTTTATTGCATGTAGCGTATACGGTATCTACGTTTTGTAGTGGTTTGTACTATATACTTTGTTATACATTCTAACAGTTGTTTTTTTCTACTTTTATCTGATACGCCGTCAAAGTGTTCTTTTCTTTCACTTTTTTTTCACCTGTATCCATCTGTGTACCAGCACCAAGGCCTCACGGCTGTTCCTGGGCACAGTAAATGTACATGATTGATTGATTGATTGATTATTGTTATTATATTAATTGAAGTTTTTATCCATACGTAAGCACCCTCATCACAATCACAGTTTTCATCCTGATTCTGACTTACCCATAGTCCCTTCCATCCCTTCCTTGAACTGCAGACGTATGCGTGCAGACCTTACATTTCATCACAAAATTGTTCATGGTGACCTTTCTTACGCAGACCTGCTTAACTGTTTAGAGTTTAGTGTACCACAAAGGCCCACCAGGCCGCATCACCCGTTCTTAATCGCTGCGCGCAACTCCAATCATTCTCCTGTGCACAGAATACAGAATTGTTACAAACGCTTCTTTGAACACCTTGACATCTTTGAGAAATCCTTTACAATTTACCGTGCAGCGCTGTTGAATACAGTATGTTAAACATTATGATCTGTCTGTCGTTCTTTTTTTTTTCTGGAATTTGGATTCTCTGCGGTTGTGTCTATCGAATGATAGTTGCCTATTTTTGAAACTGTTTACTGTCATTTGTTCGTCTTATCATTTGTATCTACACTCTTGTTGTTGTTTTTGTTGTACTAATGTCAAACTTTGTTGCTCTGCCGGTCGTGTGGTCTTTACGACAGGCACAGCAATATAGGCATCTTTTTTTTTATTTTTATACCGGTACCCAGGCTCCGCCTGTGCTTTATTTCTATCACTTTCACTACTTCAATTTGTGTGTGTTTTGTCGCTTGTTTATTTCTTGCTATATGTTTCTTCTATTTTGTTTTTATGTAACTATCCATGCGCCAGCACTCAGGCCTCGGGCTGTTCCTGGGCACGTAAATAAACATGATTGGTTGATTGATTGATTGTATGTTATTAATATATTGTTATTACAAAGTAATAGGTGTAAAAAGGTTTGTGGTAATGTTTTAGACCTTTGCTTTTCTAACCAGGCGGGCCTTACCATTTCTCTGCCGGATACCTTGCTGGTCCGTACCGACAAATTTCATCTTGTTCTTCATATCTCACTGCCGTATGTCTCGGGGCAATCGAGATGCTCGAGCCATTCTGCACATCCGACGTACAATAATGCTGCTAGAGATTACATTGCTTTTTATAACTACTTATGTAACACCAGCAAGGAATGCAAATGTTTCTACCAAGAACGTTTGGAAAGAAATTTAAATTTCCGAACTGGTTTTCTAGGGCACTGTGAAAGGCTTTAAAATGTAAAGCCCGTGCTCACAAGAAAATTCGCGGGCTACAATCCGAAGCTTGGAAAAAGGAATTTAGATATTTCAGAGCCCTGTGTAAAGAGCTGTATGATCGCGATCAGTCAGACTACATACCCAAGGCAGAAATCAGCGCTATGCGCGACCAGAAAAGCTTCTGGCAGTATGTTCGCTCTCGATCTGCTGGCAAGGTTGCCGAAATCGTTAACCTTCTAGACGACAATAGAAACCCCATTGGAGACGTTGCTAATGCCTTTGCGGATCATTTCAGCTCAGTATTTCCAAAGGGTGAAGTTAACATTTTGTCCAACTCTTCCTCTGCGTCGTCTAATTTCCGCGTTCCCAGAATAAGTAAAGGCGACGTTCGGAAAGTCCTGAAGCGCCTAAAACCGTCATTTTTCTGTGGCCCTGACGGCATTCCTCCCGCCATATTAAAAACCTATGGTGAGCTTCTGATACCCAAACTAACCGCTATATTTATAATTCAATTCAATCTGCTAATTTTCTAGCAGCCTGGACGTTAGCACGCTTGGTCTCTCTCTTCAAAACTGGTGCTAAAGATAGCGCTAGAAACTATCGGCCTATTTTGCTACTATGAGCGGCGTCTAAGCTTTTTGAGACTGTGTTGCACGATGTTTTAACTTCCAGTGTTAAGGGCATACTCATTTCCGAACAGCACGGGTTTATCTCCGGAAGTTCGACAACCACTAACCTCGTTTCTTTCATGCAGCGAGCGTCCGAAGCGGTTCATCATAGTAGGCAGCTTGATACTGTCTACTTTGACCTGAGCAAGGCTTTTGATGTGGTCAGTCACCCATTGTTAATTACTAAACTCTCACTCGTGAACATAGATAATTCGATTCTTGACCTCCTAATTAGTTACTTGCGTGGGCGGACCTGCTACGTAAATGTTAACGGCCAGCAATCCTATCGTTACTGCGTTTCAAGTGTTGTGCCACAGGGGTCTGTTCTAGGCCCTCTTTTGTTTTCTTTATTTGTTAATGATGTTTTAGCTGCTATAGGGCATTCTTCTTTTTTCCTTTATGCTGATGACATCAAGATTATTAGGGAAGTTTCGTCTCTTAGCGACTGCGGGTATTTGCAAAGAGACGTGGATGAATTGACACTCTGGTGTAAAGAGAACGAACTGATAGTGAACGCCGCGAAAACCAAAGTGTTGTCATACACGCGTAAAACAGACTGCCTGCTTTATCAATACTCAGTTCACGATGTTACTTTGCCTCGAATCTCGACGACAACTGATGTTGGCTTGCTCTTTGATAACCAGCTGTCTTTTACACCGCACGTTCGATTCATCAAACAGCGAGCTCTCCGCCGCTTAGCCATGGTCTGCCGGATGTCTGAAGAATTCCGTAGTGCAAAGTCCTTCCTGAAACTGTACTCCACTGTCTGTCGTCCCGTGCTGGAATATGCCTCGGTTGTCTGGGATGGTATATGCAAATCTAACAGCAGGGCCATTGATAAAGTGCAGGATGAGCTGCTGTCTATACTTAGACATCGCTTCCCTCACGAGTGTCACCATATTTACTCTGGATTACGGTATTTGCAAGTGCTGTCTGAGCTAAAGGCTAGGTGCGATACAGCTGACCTTTTATTTCTTTTTAAGCTCATACATGGACAAATTAGCAGTGCGGAACTGCTTTTCGAGCTCCAGCTAACAGTCCCTATTAAAACCACAAGAACATGTCTTCCTTTTCGTACTCTCAGCTCCTGTAACCGCCATTGGCCGCTGTTCAGGCTGCAGAGCACGTGTAACTTCTACTCTGCAGACGTAGATATTTTTAACAGCTCCCTCAATCAGTTCAGTTCAGACACTTCTAGTATTCTTATTCGCTAATATCCTCCCTCTTATTCTCTTACATTGAACTATATGGAATATTTCTTTGCTCCGTCATACTGAATGGATCTTGTTATAGTTATAGTAACTTCTTTTTACCTGCTTGCCCTAATGTATAGAGAGTATGCTGTTTATGACTCTTTTGTTGTTTTCCATTTTATGGATTGCTGTTATAACGTTACACTATTCTGTTGTATCGTGTCAGTTTTGTTTGTGTTCATTGCATGTACTGTATACACTATTACGTTTTGTAGTGGTTTGTACGGTACACTTTGTAATATACATTTTAAAAGTTATTTTTTTCTACTCTTTTATTTTATACGCTGTAAAAGTGTTCTTTCCTTTCACTTTTTGTCTGTCTTTTTTTCACCTCTATCCATCGGTGTACCAGCACCAAGGCCTCACGGCTGTTCCTGGGCACAATAAATATACATGACTGATTGATTGATTGATTGATAGATTGATTATTATTTTTATTATAGTATATTGTTATTATATTATTATATTTATAATATTTTCTTATTATTATATGTGTGTTTTAACCCCATTGCTCCTGCCAGCGTTTCGGAAGCTCCATTCATAATCATGGCTTTATGCAATTGTGCTAGACCCCACCGCAATTCTAAATTTCACACAACGAATGGCACCCTTGAAAGCGCTTTTGGGAACTCGTTTATAACCTTTAAACCGTTTTTGGGAACTCGTTTATTAATTTGCATAAACACTGTTGAGAAATTAATCTGTGGATAAGATTGAGATACTCCATTTGCTGACCAGCAGCGGTAAAAGGCAAGCAACAAAAAAACATCAAATAAAGATACAGGGGTGTTAAAAGCTGGTAAAGGAAATTTAAGGAGAAATGCAGGCTAAGAAAGAGGCAGCAATCTTCCCGTGCCGAGCAGCTAACGCTCATTTCAGATATCAAAAGCGCAGTGAGAAAATGAAAATAGCAGGGAGGTTAGAAACGGCTGGAGATCCCCCGTCAAATACAGAACGAAAACGTTAGGCATATGCGCTTACAGAACATTAGTATCGACATTTTTATAATGGGAGCAGAGCGCATAAATACATACTGCAAGGCTGCAACAGAAGGGTTAGTAACAGAAAAAGGCAACGAGACGACACGCCTAACGCACAACAAAATATTTATCATCATCAGCAGCCATTCCAGTCCACAGAAGGTCGACTTCATCTCACACTGACCTCCAGCCGCTCCGGTCCTACGCTGCCCGAGTCCACAGTGTACCCTGGAATTTCATTATTTTATCCCTCCATCGCTTTAATGTCCCTCCCCTTCTACTGGACCCATCTCTTGGTACCCAGTCCGTTACCTATTTGTTGACCGGTTGTCGGTTCTTTTCACTAAATGACCAACCAAAGTCCATTTCTTTTTCTTTACTGTAACTATGATATCATCTCCTCGACTTCCTTCCGTGATCCAGGTAGCCTCTTTCCTGTCCATGAGTGAAACACCTAAAGGGGTAAAAGAGAACATCAAAGAACGCATGTTTTGTACAGTCTTTACTGCATAGAATTTATGGAAACCCAGTATATCCTGCTTTTGTGGCTGAGAAGACTTGAGTATTCAGTGCCTAGCTATTTTCGCAGTCATCTTACTGCCAGTGCTGAGATTTTGACAGCATTTCGTGATGCCAAGTGGAGCCTTTGAGCTCCCATCCTGTCCTTTTCCCTTTCCGTGTCTTTCGCTGTGCTAAATAGAATTTATGGAGCCGGCAAAGACGCAAGATAAACCAGTCGTGCAATGACACGTGGTAACTTCTTGATAGGGCCACCCAGGCAATCTAATGACGAAAGCAGTGTGTTGGCCGAGAGCGATGCGACAGCGCATGCTGGGGCGCCCGTGCTTGCAGTTTGAACCAATGACGCAAGCGTGCGGGCGATGACGCAAGCATACGCAAGCGTGCGGTGGCGACGCAGAGTAAACTGATGACGCAGCCGCAAAACTACCACACCTGTTGCGACCGCGTCTACTGATCACGTATATCCACGCGCGAAACTGCGCAGCCAGCTGCCGCATGGGATCACTAAACGGGGGACGTCGCTTTAGCTACCGCGGTGTTCCTTGTGTGTGGCGTGATGGAGACAGCTTTTACCTCGCGTTCCCGAAGCAGACAGGTGTCGCGGAAAGATAGATGCGTTTCATTTGGCAACCTCATTCAGGGGTTTAACGCGCAGAAGGTGCACATGGGCTACGAAGCGTGCCGTATAAAAGGGCTCGGGAATAATCTGGACTGGCTCGGCATCTTGAAGTGGGGAATGTTAGTCTCTAAACAGGCTGCGCACTTGCGGTCTCACAACCGAGAATTTTTATTTCCTTTCCGCTGTATATTGTGTTTCATAAAACATTTCTTTACAGACACTCGTAATACGTGGCCAACCTAGACAATAGCTGTAGCTGTAAAAGGGTAGCTGTAAAAAGGTTGACGCATTTTAAAACCCAAAAGCTGCTTTGTTAACCAACGCCCCGATCAGTGAAGAAGATTTGCAACGGTTACCTCCGCCGAATACATACATAAGCACACTTAAGATGTGCGAGCCAACGGGAATGGAACTAATAAGCTCCGACTACAATCAGATGCATATTGTGTTTTATTGAACAGTGGGGTAATAGTAGTGACAAAGAAATTCGGACAGAACGCACTACATTCTTCTGCAGCAATAAGTATATCAAGGTCAAAAATTATGAAATTTAGAAAGATGGCGCCAAGAGTCTGCGTAGAGGTCAAAGAATCATATGAACTCCGTAACATGAAATGGTAACAGCAAAGACAACGGTTATTACAGAAAAATTGTAGGCATTAGGCAGGAAGTGAATATTGCCGAAAGTTGAGCAAACAAAACAGAAAGGGCCATTATTGCACTAAAAATAAAATAGAAAAATTTGTTATATTTGTAAAAAAAGCTGACCTTGAGCGCCAAATATTTGAACCAATGGAATGAAAAAAGGAAGAGAAGAGACTTGTCCAACGACTTGTCTACCGATAAAAGCGCATTAGCTGCAAGAAGAGAAAAGAAGCAATACGGATGGTAGTGAAGAAATAGCAATTCTGGTGCAGACAAAAGAGTGTCTGGCAGCAATGCTGCTGCGAAAGTGAGCGAACATGACCACAGAGAAAATAAAGCCCAAAGAACGCTTACCATGGCTTTCGAAAGGCTTTCGAGAAACTGTGTATTTAGACCTATAAAGATTGAAGAAGGCCGGCGTATCAAAAAATTCCCCATGTTTACCCAGGGAGGCCGGAATATTTTCACGCATGAATAAAGATACACCAAAGGAGCTTGGGATATTGTTTCACTGAAACATATATTATCCCATATTCCAATCAGGCAACATCAAGCAGTTTACTTTATTTCAGATACATCGCAAGAATACCTTAGAAAAGTTTGGATACGTTTATCAGTAGAAATTAGACTAATACTCGCAAAGAAAATTTATATGCCGTAGTTCTGGCGTACACAACATGAACTTTTTCTAATATATCAAAACTGAAAGTAGAACTGCCTCCTCGATCATACATATTGATTGCTATGGTTAGAGTCATAGCGCACCGCCATTTCCACCTGTCAAAAAATAATGGCCTCAGAACAAAGCGGGCTACGGGCATTGTCCCTTTCTACAGCCAAAGAGCGGTTTGAAAAACAAAAAGACTGCTCATCCTATACTTTGCGTTTTCTTCTTGGAATCCAAAGCCTGGACAACCGCCACCTGTATGCTTACAAAGCCGCAGTTGTCACTGCGGTCGATAAAAATATTTTAGCTAGAGCATACCAAAAAAACGAGCACTTATTTTATGCGCTGAAACGTACTCCTCTCCGTTTTTGTGGCAACCTGCTCAGCTCTGTTCATCAACCGTGCAGCGCTATACGATACATTTTTTTTCTTTTCTAAGACGATGCTCGAAAGGGTGACTAGGCAGAACTGCTAGAGACTACGGAATACCCGCAATATTACTAAATGCCGGTGAGAGAGTTCTATGAACCAGAGAAAAATTCTAAAACCTTCCCACGACAATACATAAAGCACTGGAATAAAAAATGGAACAAATTCTAATTGGAACGGATAATTATGCGAAGGTTTCTATAAAAAACAGACGTCAGCATAGCCTCTGTGGCACACAAGCTGTTTACCAAGTGTATAATTCACCGCTTAAATGACGGCTAAGGTTTTGAATATTAAATCTTAGAAGCTACAGTTATGACAGCCTATCAGCAGTTTATGATATACACTTTTCTGTGGTAATAATACCCAACGTATGCCAATAGCTCATCGCAAAAGTGGCGTAGATCCAGTAGACACCTGTGACTGAGTATTTACGCTTGAACGTAAAAACCACGGTACGTAGAAAAGAAAGCACAAACAAAATGTCCGGTGTCTGTGTTTTCGTTCCTGCCGTTTACGGTTTTACGTTCAAGCTCAAGTTTCCACACACTATGAAAAACTCCACACATTCCAAGCAGATAAATACGACACTGTACTGTGGCAGAAGCATTGGGAGTAGGGTTATTAACGATGTCTCATGGAGAACATTTGCCCGGAATCTACCGACACCAATAATGCTTTATAAAAAGGGGCAAAAGTTTCGAGCAAAAAAATTAAGTACCCTTCCACTCTTTGAAGAAGAAAGACCTGCAAAGCTGGGCACAGTCCACGGGGTGCACAAATCAAAACAGCAATTTGCGTGAGAGCATACTTCTGAGCAAATCAGTTGAAGGAAACTTGAAAAAACCCGAGCATTACTCTAGAGCACAATGATATGGCTGTGTGTTTCCATACCAGGTCGTAGGCATTTTACTATCTGTGTAGCACACGAAACCAGTGCACTCAACTAAGAAGGGCGCCAGATGGGCCATCTGACGTCCAAGTTTAAACATCCCGGTAGCAAAATCAACCCCTTTCCACTTCCAACCCCTGCACGCATCAACCCGCCGTCGGTGATGGGCGCTTGCCTTAATCCTTTATTAGTTCCGTGTTCCCCATAATAAAAAAAAACAAAAATTCGGGGAATGAAACCCGCTCCAGCCAAGCTATGGCAGGTTAACAGCCAATAAAAAATAAATAAAAAGGAGCGACGGTCCAAAAATGTTTTTTTTTTGTAGAAACCAATTTGTAGATGAGAAAAAAATGATACTTAGCACCAAACCACTCTCCACGCTTACCCAAATCACAGGCAGCAAGCTAATATCAAACTGGTGAAGCAGCAACGACAAAAATAAATCAGAATCAGTACAAATAAAACATACACACTAAGGCAGCCTCGCACACTGCGAAAAGAACAAGGTAAACAGTGCACATATTATGTGGCATCGCACAGTACCGAAAAACGGTCTACAACGCTATATAGCTGACACCCGTCAACAAAAAGAGGCACCTATGACTAGCTTGTGAAAGCATATCTCGCAAAGTTTCAAAAGCGCAGAGAAACACCATGCCCCTATATCCTTGTACACTGCATAAGAAAAAGACAGACAACAGTCAGTGCATGTTGCGCTTGTACGAGAGAACTCCAGTCCCACAGCGAATCAGGATACGGTAGCCAGCACAATTCTGCAGCCCCGCACACTGCACACACCATATTAGAAAATGCTGTTCATGTGGTATTGCAGCCCCGCACACTGCGAAGAACAAAAGCCACTCACACAAACACGGAAAAAAAACTGAGCACTCCACTCGCCGAAAAGTACATCTTGGCTCGTGGTGCTGGATATCTGTCACACTTCAGGCAGTGCCTTTGAAATAAACTCAATGCGTTTCGCTAAAATATTAACTGGTACACAATCATTCAGTACTTTCCGTAAATGAGGTGGTTCCAGTGCTTTTCTTATTACATTGTGGAGTCGTCGAACGTACACAACTGTTCTTGTACAATCTTGTAAATAGGGAGAAATGGAAGGTGCGTCTTGTCCACAGAAGCATCGACATGTTACCGTCAGTTGTAACATATAAAAATATTGTGGGAACCGTCCATGTCCATTGATCAACTGAGTTAGCTTTTTTGGTGGAGGGAAGAAGCGGGGAATGTCCAATACATTGGGTATCCATCTGTAGAGCTCTGCGTCGGTATTTTCCGTCGACCACCTTCGCTGCCATTGCAGGTGACCCTCTTTTGTTAATTGAGATCTCATCATGCGTTTGGACAGTTTACCGCGGGCATCGTCTTCTCTCGTAGCCGCACTTGCCGCCACCATGTCCGCCAGCCTGTTACCCCAAACACCTCAGTGTCCCGGTACGTAATAAAGATGAACAGAAACAACATTCACGAGAGAAATGATGGCTATTTTCAATAGGTGAACAACGGTGGATTGATTAAACGGGTTGTCAAGGGCGGTTAGGACAGAGAGGCTGTCGGTGTAGATGTGAACCAGAGAAGAAGGTGGATTATCAAGTAAAAAACTAAAGTATATTGTTCAGGTCTAGTGCTTCTACGTCGAACGAAGAGGTTGGGGTAACGAGCCGGTAACGGCGCACTGCTACAATAGAATCAGGCCCAGACATGATAACAAAGCCAGCACCAGCTGAAGTAGAAGTATGCGACTCTTCTGTGTAGGCGTGTAGGCCAGGGATTCGTAATCTTTGGTTAGCATCGGCAGCATTATGCCTCCCGCTGCTAATTCAAATCAATCTGGCTGGATGAGTGAGAGCGTCAATGGGAAGGTCTACGTCTGATGGTTCGCAATTAATCGAGTTGAACATGATAGATTGCCGCTCAGAAAACACGAGAAACATAAGTACTTGGATGTCGAGGTGTATGTCTAGAGGTAACGTATTAGCCATTACCCCTAGAGCAGCCGTTCTTGTTGTCGTGTACGCTCCTGTGACCGCAAACAGTGTAGATCTGAGAAGCGAGCGTACTCTTGCCCGAAGCATAGAGTATTGATACGTATACCACCACGCAGGAGCGGCGTACGAAACGGCTGGCATCACAACCAATTGATGTATTAGGCGACGATGCTGTATATTTACAATGGTGTGGATACGACTGAAGCGTATCATGGAGACCGCAAAGTTTTCGACGACGGTTCTGAGGTGATTAACGTGAGCGACAAAGGTTAAATGGTTGTCGAAAACAACCCCAAAGAGCCTTATCTCAGGCACATATCGTAACGACGTCCCGTAAAGTCTCACTGCGGGTTTTCGGCTTGCTGCGCGTTCTCCTCTCGAAACCAGTAAGCAGGAACATTTCGTCGCATTAATCCGAAGTTTGGCGTTGTTGCTCCAAGTGGAAATTCTCTCCAAGGCTTGGCGAGCCACGGTCTCAAGCTGCCTTCGCGTATGCCCATGTATGATAATGATCGTGTCTGCCACGTATGCCTGAAAATATGCGTTATCAGGCATCGGAAGAGAGAGCAGACCATGGTATAAGCATTCCATAAAAGCGGGCTTAAACGTGAACCTTGGGGGCTTCTTTTTGTTGCTGCATGGCTAATGCTTCCGGAGTGTGAAAGAAATGACATTGTTCGGCCCTCCAAAAAGGAATGTAATAGCCGGTATATATTGGTAGGGCATCGTTGCGACCGGAAGAAATATAGAAGCCCTGGATGCCAAATTGAGTCAAAGGTGCCGGCAAAGTCCAAAGATATGACCAAATATAAATCTCCTATATCCCTGCGTTCTTGCAGGGAGCGACGGACATCCACCAAGGCAGTTGTCGTATTCTTCCCCTTAGTAAAACTATACTGGTGAGGTTGGAGGAGACCAGATTGATAAAGGAAGAAGTATAAACGGGAATTTAGCATCTTCTCCAGCACCTTCCGCAGCATAGATGTAACACTAATTGTTCGGTATGACGAGGGTTGATGTCGTGGCCTTCCAGGTTTTAAAAAAACGTAACCCGGGCAATTTTCCACTGGGACGAGAAGTGTCCAAGCTGAAGGCAGGTGTTAGACAGATTGAGGAAGAATGGGGAAATGTGGGTAATTAATAGCTGAGTCATAAGAGTAGTAATATCGTCAAATCCACGGGCTGAATTAGCGTTCAGGCTGCGGGCGGCTGCTCGTAATTCGGTTTGGGTGAAGTAGACGTCTTGGTGATCCGTCTGATAAGGTGTGTGGGCAACAAACATGCGTAACGCCTTGTGAGCCAATGTATCACTCTCCCTCGTATCCACTGATATAAGTTTCTTTAGAAGAAGGTCGGCAGATTGTATGGTGCCACTTGTAGTGCTGCCGTCAGCTTGCAGAAGAGGAGGCAATACTGTTGGAACTGTATTGCGGCTAAAAGCGGCTTCAAAGGGACGCCCGAATAAGCTTCTTCTTGTTTCCCATGAACACGCCTGTCTTGCTGCAGTGACCTTCGCTTCTTCTATGTGAATCCTGTAGTCACTGAGGGCTTTGTAATAGGTTAACTTGAGATGTGTCGTTGAAGCGCATCCTTGCATCGCTGAAAATGCCGACGTAGAACACGGACTGCAGACATCTCCTTAGGAAGGGAATCGACCACCACATGTTTCCACTGTGTTTCTTTGGGGCGCTCTCGTACTTTTTGAAACGACCAAACTTTGTATAAAATGCATCAACTCTAGAATCGAGGGCTTCGGGCGTGGCAAAGCATAGCGGATCGATACCGTGAAACCAAGGATCACTTGTCAAGTGCTCAATCATGTGACGTGTAGCCGCTTTCGTTAGGCGTGTCTTATGAGGAAATGTAACTGACAGAGGGCTAAAAACTATTAAGCGATGATCTGACAAAGAAGGCGTGTCATGGAATTTCCAATGATGACCACCTTCCCAAAAAGGGCCAAGCACCATCGTCAGGTCAATCCACGACTCTGCAAACTGATTCAGAAATGTCGGCGGTGATGTCGAATCATTCAGTAGCTGCAGTCCACTGGCAAGCAGAAAATGTGCTAACTGCTGCCCACGAGTGTTGAATACGGTGCCACCCCAAAAGGGGTTTTGAGAATTGAAATCCCCTGCCAGTACCATATTGACTTAATTGTAGCGCTCGATGACAATATTCAGTAAAGTAAGTATTTAATCTTGTGGAGCGGACGGTGCAGCATATGCAGCAATCAAAAGCTTAATAAATTCCTTGTGTTGTATTGAGAGCAACTACGTAAGAAGCCAAATTAACAGGAAAGACGTCAAAGTTTCGTCGGGGCAATAAAATCATACAATGAGGAGCCTCCTGATTGAAAAACGTGAGGTAATGGTGTGGCACTCCTGGTACGGTTGACCCCCGGGCGTATGGATCAGAAATAAAAGCCACGTCAATGTGATGCTCCTCGAAGAAGTCAACTAATTGAGAAGTAGCAGTGCGCGTGTGGTTGAGGTTAGCTTGCAGGAAATTTAGCGTAGCCATAATAAATAAATGAAGTGAAAGTTCTTGTGGCAGTACTTTAGGCGGTAGATGGAACGCAGAGAGCGGGCGTAGAAGGCAGGTCGTAAGTTGTTTTCGCTTTTAGCCTAGAGATTCGAAACGCAACCTTGAAGCAAAATGGCGCATTAAAAGCGTGGTCGAACCGCCCACCCGCTGCTCGACACTCCCTGCACACCACGTTTTCCTGATCAGTCACTGGCCACTCTGTCGACGCATGAGAATCCGCACAATAGGCACAAAGAATCTCCGCATTGCATCTTGTTGCGACATGCCCGTATGCGCAGCACTTATCACAGTCAGCCACATAGAAGTTTTTGTTATTTGAACAAGAGGTCCCACCAACCAAGATAAGTTCCCTGTCCTTCAATAATCTATTTACCGATGGAGATACTTCCACAATGTGCACATAATTACAAGACCGGTCTTTGAAATAAGTACGATGCTTGGACTCTTGCTCAGGAATGTTGAGATTGTTTTTGGAATTTATGTTACTCCTTAGCAACGCAGGAACTACACTGGGGTCCACCCCAGATATCTTGAATTGAGGTAGGCAGCGGGGAGGTCGGGATGTCTTCAGTGCAGTCTTTAGGTGAGCATGGGATTCTATCGCCCTTTGTAGGTTGCCTATTGAAGCTTGATCGGCTGATACGACTGTCAGAGCAGAGCGTGTGGGGATGAACTTTACTTGCTTCACTCTGATTTCACAGGGGTCATTTCCAAAAGTAGATTTGAGCATGGCGGTAATCTCGGGGCGTGGGTTAACGGTTGGAAGGAGAGGAGTGAGGTGAAGAACGTAGTTTGGATTGCTCGTTGGAGTTGAGGGTCTAGCAGCAGCTTCATTGTCCTTATGACTAAATGGACGCGGCAGAGGCAACGTGGAACTGCCGGAATGAAAGACACTGCCTAAACAGCCTAAACTGAAAGTCACTGGCTAAAGTGTCGCTATGAAAGCGAATTCAAGCTAAACGAGAAATATTCACTGACGTCGACGGTCCAAGCGGTCAAGTTGCTGCCTATCTTTGACGGAATTGCAGCTACTCGGCGAGCAAGAATTTGTAGCGGCAACAGCGGCGGCAGCGGCTTTCATTTGTTGTCCCGCCCTCTCACGATTCTGTGTGGCCGAGGCTTTTTAATTCCCCTTCTTCTTTCTTCGAGCAATTAACACGCTGCCGTTCTGTAGCGACTTACAACCGGGATGGACTCAAGATTTATTCTATCGGTCAAACATATCTGTTTCTTTCAATCGCGTCGCAGGCATCTTACTGCCACTGTAACACACTGACACAAACCCAAAATGCTCGACCACGAAATAT